>NW_023665696.1:0-15000 GCF_014743375.2 Drosophila subpulchrella | reverse complement strand
ATAAAATAATTAGATCCACATCGGTCCTTGTAATCGCGCCTAACAATTCGAATCGTGCTTTTTACCTTTTTAACGAGTGGGTGAAAATTGTTAACAACATTACAACATATAACAATATATTTTTTGAATAAAAAAAAATTAAAACTAAATCCCTAAAAATGGAGTCGTTCATTGCTTGTGATTTGTGCACCAAAAATGTGGAGTTGAGTGAGTTTGAAGCTCATTATGCTCAGTGCTCAAAGCCTCGGAATGCCTTCGAGGTTTTAATGTGTAAATCGAAAATAAGGTGTGACTTATGCTCTACCTTAGTTCATATTTATGAATTCGACGAGCACTATCAAAATTGTAATGGACCAAAAAATGCATTCAATATTTTAATGAATGTTGAAAAACGGCAACCCCAAAACATAAGGCAAAATCATCTGGACGATCATCCCACAACATCATCAAATGCTCTCAAACGAATGAGAATGGATGAGGGTAAGGAAGTAAGCATTCAAGAAAAAAAGCTAAGATTAGCGAAATTAAAAAGGATTTAAAATTAGAACTTTTATGCCCTACTTGTGGTGACAAATATCTTGCATCAAGGGAACGTCAACACATATTGACCGATAAGCATAAAAATGCATCAGCCAGAGAAGTAAAAAATAATGAAAATATAATTCTTCTTAACTCACAAACTGTTTTTCCTGTAAAATCATATCGAATCAATAGTACAGTCCAAAACACTATTGATTTAAAAGATTTTTATCAGCATTGCCAAAAAAATATAATTGAAATTATAAAGCATTGCATGATAGAATATAGAGCCATTAAATTCAACCTAAGAGTTTATGGTACCTATATTAAACAAACAGACGAAGGAGTTACTGTTGAAACAACAAAACATTTTGGGACTGCATATAAATCTGTATACCAAAATGAAAACATTATCGATGAGCTAAATATGGCAGTAGATAGCTTATTAGCATCGAGCAGTGAGTTTCAAGAAAAAGACTCGGGTTGGGCAATAAAAAATTTCAATTATTTTGAAATTACAATAATCAAGCTAGAAAACATTCCTGCTAGCGGATACATACAGGCCCCGAAGAATATAAGAGCCCGAAATGCACTTATAAACGTACAGAATACTGACGTATTTTGTTTCAAATGGTGCATACTGGCATTCATAGCAAATAAAACTCATGAGAGTGCTACCTTTGCAACAGCACAGCAAAGAAAGTATTCACGAGAGAAAATGACAAAGCCCACAACTTACCACATTAACATTAATAATGAAATAATTGTATATGATGGTATAAGATTGGATTTTTCAGGAATCGAGTTTCCAATCACGAATAAAGGAATTATTCATTTCGAGAAAAATAATAAAGATTTTAGTATAAATATTTATGAGATCGATGCTGATGGTGACAAAATTATCGGTCCAACGTTTAGAACTAAATGTATTCGAAGTAACCACATAAATATATTGGGAATAAATAACGTTAACCAAGAAAGTATGCATTACGCTTATATTACAAGTGTAAAAAGATTATGCTACTCACAGCATTCCAAGGCCAAATCAGGAGGATATTTTTGTGATAACTGTCTACAGTTTTTCACGGTTAATAATACTACCCACAACAAATTTGAATGCGGAAAAGTGGCCTCGTTTTACCCTGAACCAAATACTACAACTTCATTCAAGGGCTTTCACAAAAAATTATCTCCTCCGGTGGTGATATATGCCGATATTGAGGCTGTTCTTGAAAACTATAGAACATGCCTAAATTCGTCTTCAACTTCGTCAACAACAAAAGTGCAGAAGCATACTGCATGTGCCGTATCATTTTATGTAGCACATAAATATAATCCTGATCTTAACGAATTGTGGACATATGAAGGTATGTAAAAAACATCAAAAATTAATTTATTACTATTTTAAAAACTAATTCAAAATTTGTATAATTTTATAGGCGCTGACTGCATACAAAAATTCTGCAAATCACTAAAGGAAAAAACTACGAGCTTGTTTTATATGTACTGGTCGACCCCCAAAAACCCGATTGCTAGCACAATCCATGAACAGGAAGGCAACTGCTGTGCCTGTGAAAAGGAAATCAACGCTGCCGACCTGGACAAATATTTTGATCAATTTTCTGGAAAATACGTGGGTCCCATTCATAAAAATTGTAAGCCAAAGTACAAATTAAGTGATCCCTTCTTCCCTGTAGTATTTCATAACTTATCTAAATATGACATACATTTATTCATTACTGAATTAGAAGGAGACTTAAGCCCCATACCATGTAATAAAGAGCTTTATATAGCGCTAACGCAGACAATTAAAATAAATGCCTCAAATAGATTCAAAATAAGATACATCGATTCGATTAGATTTTTAAATTCGAGCTTAGAAAAACTATCGAGCTACTTGGAGGACAAAGATTTTAAAATTTTAAGTACTAAATTTCAGGGAGAAAAATTTAAGCAAATGCGTAGGAAGGGTGTCTTCCCTTACGACTATTTAGATAGTTTTGAAAAATTTGAGGATACCCAGCTTCCTGACATTGATAGTTTTTACAATTCTCTCAGCGAAGAAAATTGTAGTATAGATGATTACAATTTTGCCCAAAAGGTTTGGAAAACTTTCAACTGTAATACTATAAAAGATTATATAAAACTTTATTTAGAAAGTGATGTTTTAATTTTGACCGATGTTTTCGAAAATTTTAGAAAAATTTGTCAGAAAATTTATAAGCTAGACCCTATTAACTATGTTACAGCACCGTCAATATCTTGGGATGCTATGCTCAAGTATACTAATGTAAATTTAGAACTTATTAGCGACGGAGACATGTACAATTTTTTAAAAAGAGCGATAAGGGGTGGGTTAACTCAATGTACCCAAAGAATTTCTATAGCTAATAATAAATATATAACTAACTTTGATTCAAGTAAACCAAATAACTATCTGAGCTATATTGATGCAAATAATTTATATGGTTGGGCAATGAGTCAACCCTTTCCGCTTTCAGGATTTAAATTTTTAAGTAATGATCAATTAGAATCGTTCGATTATAAAAATATTTCTGTGGACGGAAATGTTGGATATATATTAGAAGTTGATTTAGAATATCCTGCTGATCGGCATGACTCACATAACTACTTGCCTTTCTGTCCAGAAAACAAAGTTCCTCCAGGAGGTAAGCAGAAAAAACTTATAGCTGATTTAACGAATAAAAGCGAATACATTATCCACTTAAAACAGCTTCAACTTTGTATACAGCATGGTTTAATTGTAAAAAAAATACATAGGGTTTTGTCTTTTACACAATCATGCTGGTTAAAGCCTTATATTGATTTAAACACTGATCAAAGAAAACTAGCCGAAAATGATTTTGAAAAAAAATTTTTCAAGTTAATGAATAATGCAGTATACGGCAAAACAATGGAAAATGTCGCCAAGCGAAGAAATATAGTATTAGTAAAACATTATAAATCAAGGCAAAATTCGCCAGGCTTCAGGCAACGCATAGCTAGACATGATTTCCATAGCGTTGAGATATTCGGTACAGATCTTGCAGCGATTGAATCAACACCATCAAAAATTATGTATGATAAACCAATATACATAGGAGTTGCTGTTTTAGAATTATCTAAATGGTTAATGTATGAATTTTATTATAATTTTCTATTACTTAAAAGTCCTTCTTCGAAAATAATTTATATGGATACAGATTCATTTATTTTATCTTCAGAGGAAGACTTTTACGAAACTATAAAAGAAAATCCCGAACGATTCGATACCTCAAATTATAAACTAGACAACCAATTTAATATAGTTCAAGCTAATAATAGGGAACCTGGAAAAATGAAGGATGAACATGCAGGTAGAATTATGACTTCTTTTGCTGGACTTAAGGCTAAGGCATACTCTTGTTTAGTTGATAAGGAAGGAAACGAAAACGAATGTATAAAAAAAATTAAAGGAGTTAAGAAATCAGTTATTAAAAAACTGAATCATGAAGATTATATAGAATGTATAAAATATAAAAAAACATTTTATGGATCCCAGCGAGTTATTCGAAGTAGGTCGCACATCCTCTATACTGAAATTATGAACAAAATAAGTCTTAATTATAAGGATGATAAGGGTATATATTTTACCAGATAATTGTAATACATTGGCTCATGGTCATTATAATATTGAACATATATTAAGTAGTATCCAAAATTAAACCCATTATAAAATAAATGCTTATATATTTATATTATAAGAATAAAAATTTGTAAATAAATAGATAAAAATTAAACTTGCTATTGTTGCGTTTTATTACTTTAGCAGGTCATTTACAGATATCCATGAGTTGTGGCTGGAATCGAAACCGCTCCATTTTACAAGCACTTGATTATTTTTCCTTTTTAGTATTTTCTCTACTAGGAAAGCATTTTTGTCTTTCACTTTTTGAAGTTCCTCTTCATAAAATGACCCATTAATAGGGGTACCCATGTAATCTTGTATTTCATATGTTACGGGGTATGTAGACTTGACTTTTAAAACTTTAAAAACTTCTGTGGTCGAATTGGGTTTGTACCCCTTCATAAATGCTCCCTCGTATTTACTTATTCTAACAAAATCACCTACTAAAAATTTATGTTTTGGAAATATTTTTGGTAAATTATATACTGATTTTAAAATAAACTCTTCATTTTTCAAACAGACATCTATAGGCTTCATTTTAATTGTTCGGTGATAAGAATTATTGTATTGATTTATGAGATAATTGATGTTATGAATCCACTTATATTTACCCTGCATACTAAACATTTTCCACATACGATTTTTTAATTTAAAGCGATTTAAAGCGTTCACATATAGAAGCCTTGAGATGCGTATAAGTATGATAATGATTTATATCAAATTTATCCATTAATTTCCTAAAAGTGTAATTAAAAAATTCTTTCCCTTGATCTGACTGAATATTCTTGGGTGTACTTTTGCTCTTTTTAAAAACAGATTTCATTGCCTCTGCTACATCCAGGGCAGACTTTGTCTTAACTGCCTCGGCGTATGCATACTTTGAGAACGTGTCAATAACGGTCAGTAAATATCTAAAACCCTTATTTTCTTTCCAAAACGGTATCATTTCAACTAAATCAATTTGCCATGTGTCATTTATCCCTTTTTGAACGAACTTTCGCCGTATAAAGTTTTTTCGCGCTGCCTTATGAATTTCATCGACAACTTGTTGTTTGCTCATCTTAAGGTGTTGATTTATTAGTGTTATTTTTTATTTGATGACGATGGTTGCTTAGTCAATAATGCTTGCTTATATACAAGAACATCTCTTTTTATTTCTGTACGCATCTTTTTGGAAATTTCAAAACATAATCGGGTTAAATCTATTTGCACATCTTTATCATAGCTACCTTCTAAATCAGATAGTTGAATATCGAATTTTTGTAAAGATACACACTTAGGAATAATATGATTATTGTAAAGATATATTACTTGCTGTCGTAATATGGAGTTCCAACATAAAAAGGTAGTAAAAAATATGCCTAATCTTAGTAATGATCTCCAGGACTCTGAATCAAACTCAATTTTGTTACCATACTGATTAATCACAAAAACGTACTGATTATCTGATTTCCTAAATCTAAAGTTACATTTTATGGAATGCAAGCACGGATGATCAATAATTGTATCAGGCATCAAGAAGACATACTGGTCCAGTTTCAACTGAATAAATTCCTTATACGTAAGCAGTTGCATCCATTCGTCTTTGTCAAATCCAATGAAATTATTTTTACTTTGCTGCATCCAAACCATTGGCAAAAATTTTCGAGTAGTTGACAAACCACATTTCAATTTTAAGTTATGAACAACATAATACTCGAAACCAAAAATGACTTCGTGATCCTGTTTCTTTCGATAAGTTTTATTTCTTTTAGTTACACACATGTCCATCAGGTAAGACTACTTTAAATAAACTGTAAATATGTTCTAGTCTTACCGGTATATAAAGGAGAAAGCCCTAGCAGGCACACCCTCAGTTGATTAAAAAATCTCAACCAATGATGAACACAGTCGATCGTAATTCAAGCATTATAGTAGATTTTCAATATGTACTTGGTAACAACAAACAAGTTTTCGTTAAAGAGCTGGCGTTTATGCCTGCTGGAACTGTTATACCTAATTTTTTCCATTTCAAACCGCCATACAACATAAAAGAATTGGATAATGGAGCTCTTAAGCAGCAGCACCTTAACCAGCAGAACGTAAACGGATTGGATTGGTCAGCTGGAGATATTCCATACACAAGTCTTGAAGAAATACTAACACCACTCAATAAGTATCACACAGTTCTTGTTCGTGGTGAAATTAAAAAGAATTTTTTAATCAAGTATTTATCAACAAACATTATCGATATAGATATTGGAAGAAGTTTAACTCAACTACCCAATTTTTTTACAAATTGTAGAATACATAAGAAAAAACTTCCACTTCGATGTTCATTAAATAATTTATTTAAGCTGTTTGTATTCTTAGAAAACACCAATTATGAAATATATAGCAATGGTGACACATGTGTTTAAAGTTTAGTAAAAAGAAATTCATGGTCCTATCAGGTTGTCTCTTATTATGGATTCTTTTAAGAGATTTTTTGGAAATGATCCCCGTAAAAATGGATACACGCAACTTATTTATTGTAATTATTGCAGATCTGATACTCATTTCGAGAAGAACTGCTCCAAGAAACGCGATCAAGAGAGTATTAATAAAACCTAGTATAACTTTAAAACATTATATAAGCAATTAGTAATAATATAATATATTAAAATTCATTCCGAAGAAAATAAATTTTTTTTAATAAAAAAATGTTTACACAATTTATACATCCTTTTACAATGCTTATTTGTGGACCCTCAGGATCGGGAAAAACAACCTTTTTAGAAAATCTAATCACCAAAAAGAATGATCTTTTTAATATTTCAATAGATCGAATTATTTGGTGTTATGCAGAGGAGAGTGCCAAGCCCAATTTCGAAAAAATTGAATATTTTAAAGGAGTCCCTGAAACAGTTGAAAATGAAACGAATGAACCAATTCTTTTAATATTGGATGACTTGATGATGGGAGCCTTTAATAAAAATGTGTGTGAGCTGTTTACAAAAGGATCACACCATAGGAATTTATCAGTAATAGTGGTAACTCAGAACATATTTCATAAATCTTCGCACACCAGAGATATTTCACTTAATACCAAATACATTGTTGCTTTCAAAAATCCTCGTGATAAGCTTCAATTTCAATGTTTAGCAAGACAAATATACCCAGAAAACCCAATGGAGCTATTTAAAATATATAAAGAAGTAACGGAACAACCTCACGGATATTTACTTATTGATCTCACTCAGGGCTTTAACGATCTCTTAAGATTTAGATCTGACATTTTTAATTCAGAATATTCTGTGTGCTATTCAAATGAAAATGGTTTACAAAAAGAGCCTAAATCGCTTGAAAGCGAACAAACATTTATTGTATGTGCTCAAAAAGGCCGACAATAGACTACGTAAGGCAATTATAAGCAATAGTAATAGTGACCTGGTAAAAACAATAGTAGAGATTGTATTGAACACATTACAGGGAAACCATAAAGTTACTAAATCCCATCTTAATGCTCTAAAAAAGTATAAAAATGCATTGCGCTACCTTTCGTGCCCAAAGCGTACATTAAACTCTAAGAGAAAAGTCCTTATTCAAAAAGGGGGATTTCTACCGATTCTAATAACTTCATTGCTTTCTGAAATTTTTGGAAAACTTTTAAAAAATGATTAAAAATAAACATAATTTAAGCAAAGTAATTTTAATGCATCCTAACAGCTATCAGAAATTGTTAAACAATGATAGAGGAAATGAATTAATAAATATAAAATTTTTACCAATTTTGAATAATAACAAAATAAGTGATTTCGATAAATGGCTCAAAATTCGTCAAGAATTAAGTTACTATCAAAATAAAAAACGTAATAAATCATGGAATCTTCAAAATGAACAAAAAGCGAATCCTATTACAACCAGAACAAGTGAATCCCAAACCACTGATTGGATAGATATAAAACCCAGCACATAAAAATCAACATCAAAGCATGAACACTCACGTCAGGAAAAATTTGAGTTCCCCGATTTACCGCCTGAAAGTGATGATGAGGATTTTAGTTCAAATAAAAAAGAAAATGTAGTATCAGATAAACGAAAAGTGAGTGATACCTCTTTTTTAGATAGTCAAACAGATAAAAAGAAAATAGGATTAGAGAAACCAGTGCTCAAAGTGAAGCTTAATGAACGACAACGTAAATTAAAAGCAAAACTACAAAAATTAAAAACGGAAACTTTACCTTATCAAAATTTTAAATATGTAACAGGACGTGAAAGGTTAATGCGATCGGTTAGAACAAAAAACCCAGTACAAACCGGTAAAAATAAATTAAATTGGATTTCATATCATTAACTTCCATAAAAAATCAAATATGGGATATTTAAATGAGATTTTTATCACATTGTTAAGTAATGACTCAATGAATGTTTTTCCTGACAACGTAAAGTGTGCATTTACAAACATTGTAAACATTCCAGAAGACATAAACGATGATTGGGAAGTCGGTATTACAGATATATATTTGAATAATTACATTAAATATACACCTAACCAAGATAAAAATGTCGTTGAAGAAACCGAATTTGTTAGTCTTGTAAATGCTGAAACATTTAGATATAAAAATGTATCCATTCAAACGAATATACCTGAAAAACGGATTGATTTTTATTTACACTGACATAATAAAACCAAGGTCAGTAGGTAGTAAAAGACCACGATGCCTTCGTGTATTGCATTATAATGGAAAGGAACAAAATATTCAATTTAATAATATTGAATATTATCCTTTGGACATATGGTCACCAAATGAAATCTCAATATTAATTACTACTTCCAATGGATATAAGGTACCATTTGAAACTTCAGCTGTTCCGATTTTCGTTACTCTTCACTTTAGAAGAAGGAGAAGGTCAGGACTATAAATAATGCATACCCAAATATTATTTATTTAGAACTAAAATAGTCATCATGGTGAAATCTTATCAGGATTATTATGTAAATCAGTGTGGTGGGGGCTTAAGTAATATCGGAAGTCTTTACATATCTCCCCATATAGTGCAACAAGGACTTTAGCGGTCTTTTTAATTACATAAAACCTCTTTTTCTTTCGGGCATAACTGCTATAAAAAATCAGGCTGCTGAGACTGGTAAGGCTGTAATTAATGAATTTGGGAGAAAGCCTTTAAGAGATATAATTCAAGAACAAAGTAAAATTGCTTTAACAAATCTTTCAAATAAAGCAATTGATAAAATTACCCGTTTTTTAAGTGGAAGTGGAAAAAGAAATAAAAGGCTAGGTAATAGGAAAAAAAGACTTCATTATACATCTAAACGACAACGTAAACATACCCAAACGCAACCTAAAAAAAAAAAATCAACAAGAAAATTAAATATTAAAGATATTTTTTCTAAAGCAAAATGAGTACGCATATCGAATGTATGAAAAGTGAATTAGATTTGTTTGCGGCACACCCCACGCAAAGTTCTATTCTAAGAACTGAAGAAGTCTCATACAATCCAATTGCTTCTTTGGACGGCGCCTCTTCAATCGAATTTGTTTGCTTGGGAAATGGTGAAACGTATCGAGATCTGTCAAGTGTTTATTTACGACTTGTTGTGCAACTTAAAAAAAATGATAACAACAGCATTGAAGGAAATGCTGTTGGTGTTGTAAACAATATTCTACATTCAATATTTAGAAGTTCATCAGTTTATTTAAATAATATACTGGTATCGCAAAGTGATAATAATTATCACTATAGAGCGTATTTGCAAACAATTTTAAACTATGGGAGTGACGCCTCTGAAAGTCACTTGGTCTCCCAAGGTTATTTTCCAAATTTTGGGAGAATAACAGCAGGAAAATATGTTTATCCGGACTCGAATGAGACCCTTAAAAATATGTTTCAAAATAGTAACAAGGTTGAGTTATTCGGAAAAGTTCATGGAGATATTTTTAATCAAACCAAACTGCTTGTTAACAATGTTGATTTAAGAATTAATTTCAATATTGAAAAAACAGCGTTTTATTTAATGGAAACTGGTACTGAATCAAATTTAAAGATACTAGAAGCACAACTTTTTATGAACCATATAACATTTTATTGGCTCATTATCATGTTTTACAAACAAAAAATGCTCTGTACCCATTCAGCAAGGTTGAAGTCAAATCATTTACAATATAGCCAGGAAACAATACACTGTCGATAGACAACGCAGTTATTGGTCAAGTACCAAATTTTCTGGCCTTTTGTATGGTTAAAAACCGCTCATACTCAGGAAACCGAGCCTTAGACCCATTTCAATTTGAACATTTTAAAATTCAACGCTTTAACCTATTGGTTAATGGAGTTCAAGTTCCTTCCCAGGCTCTGGAGTTCGATTACTCGAACGCTGAAAAGGTTCAAAGCTCAAGAGGTTATAATATGCTTTTTAGATCATGTGGAATTAAACATTACGATCGTGGACTACAAATTACCAAGGAAATGTTTGATTCAAACAGTTTTATATTAGGCTTTGACTTAACTGCGGATCAATCAAATTCAACTATATGTTCAAATTTAATCTCTCAAGGTACTATAAGAATCGAAGGAAGATTTTCGGAACCACTTGCTGAAGCAGTTACTTGCTTGGTATACTGTGAATACGATTCAATGATTGATATTGATAAGCATAGAAATATTCGTACGCTCTTTTAAAATGAATACTTTACAAATTGAACATTTTCTTTCTAAGCATCCAAAGACAAAATCTATTTTTAAAGGAGTTTTTCCTTCGGATAGGCTACCAAAAACTATTTTAAAGTATCCCGCACTAATAATTGCGAATACCGACACTTCAGATCAACCTGGAACTCATTGGATTGCATTTTATTTTGATAGTCGTAGGTCAGCAGAATTTTTCGATTCGTACGGTCAATATCCCCAGGAAAAAGAATTTTTAAAATTTTTAAAATCTAACGCTCATAAATTTTTTTTTAATAAGCAACAACTACAGGGATACTTTTCTAACACTTGCGGACATTATTGTATGCTGTACGGTCTTTTTAAAAGTAAAAAGAAAACACTAGATTTTTTTTAAGAAAATTCAAGAAAAACGACTATTCATTTAATGATAAATTAATAATAAAAATGTTTAAGAACCATTTTAAAAAATAAAAAACATATATATTTAAGTAAAATTAATTCGTTTTATTCATGGTTTTGGAGCAATACGTTTGTTTAACTTATAATATTTAATCATTAGACTAAGGGCTTCCTCTTTCAGTGCAGGCAGCATATGACACTGACATGTGTCTGGTCCAGATGAGGCATCATCGTCGCTCCAGGGACAAAGCTTATAATGGAATCCAAACTTCGAATGGATCAACTCTTTTTCCTCTAAATCCTCCAAAGTGGCTTTTAGGAACTCCATCCTTTGTAGGTGTTGCTCGAAAAGCATGCCTTCAAATTGCAACAAGAATAGTTCAATCTGTTGAGCGTACATTTTTAAGGAAAACTATTTCTTTTTCAGACTGATTTAAGACTGTTGTTGGATTTAAAAACTCAGCTCTTTATATTGAAGAATTTTATTTACTTTACTTATTTACTGATAAAAATTCAATTTGAGCACAACTATATCTGTTCGGATCTTTTCCTTTATATACCATATGAGTTATTCCATTCTCATTTAATTTCCTAAATGGTGTCTTTGTAGAAAATTTGTTCACATAACTTTTAGGTAGAAATATCCAAACATCTTTGTCGTCCTTGTCAGTTAAATACAGATCTATTTTAGTTCCATATGGTGTCTTTTTCAGCTTACACCCAGTGATCTTATACTCAAATCTAATACATAGATTTTCAATTTTTGTGTAGCCAATCACAGGCTTCACATCATTTAAGGTCTCTAAGAAATCCTATCAAATTCAACAGAATTAGTTGATAATGTATTTACTTTTAATTTATATGCATACCATTTTTGATCCTCGTAAGATTGGATTCGTTGTGCACTAGTACCTAACTGTTGTATACTAATTCTTTAACCCGAAATTACATGGTCTTTTATACTCGTCAAAAACTATATATTTCTATCAATTCATGTGGAGTAAATGAGATAACAATATGTCTTCATTATACATATCAAAATACTTATTCAAACTATGTAATACTTGAGAATAAAGTCAGAAATACATATCAGTATGTCTATCTCTTTTTATATTTATATAAATCTTTCAATAGCGTTAAAATAAAGTTAGTGTATATAACATCAGAATTGTCTCTCAGATGCTATATAAGATACATTTTTTATAGAAAAGTCAGTTTATTTTTAAAAACATCGAAATGGTGAAGTATCATTGCGAGTTGTGCTCAGAAACAAAATCCTTTACTACTCGCAGCGGCCTAAAAGCGCATACCTTAAAGATACACAACTTCGCCTATCAGAAATCTAAATCTTCCTTTTATTATTGTTATTTCTGTCCTAAAGTACGGAAAATTTGGTTGCGATACGACTTTAATATGCATCGTCTGTTGGTTCACAACGCAGAGCTAAAAAGTATTTTTAAACCAAAGAAAAAATTGTCCAATAAATAAAAAACAATTATAAGATCTCAATTTAAAAAATAGTTTTTACTTTATTTTCCATATGTAATGTGTATTTATAATTAAAAGTTAAGAATCTAGATTAAATAAAACATCTAGTAACGCGCTGTCATCTCCATCATCCAGCAAAGTTAAATAATGGTTAGTCGGTGGCGGTTGAGGTCCCATAAGTTCTTCAAAGATGTGGTCGTCGTTATGAAAAACCTCATCTTCTGGCCTGGATAGGTCGTCGTCCAATTGAAATTCCTGTGCACACTGATATACATCTTCACCTTCATCGTGTGTGATAAGGGATTCCAAAAAAGCCTGCGTAGTAGTCCCTAATGGAAACTGGCTCCACTCCAGAGACTCCAATCCTGGGTCCCTATTTTGGGTCGACGATGCAACCGGTGGAAATACGCTTTGTAGGAGGCGATCAACCGAATCTTCTGCTTCGGAAACCTGCACAAGGTCCAGATCCGAGTTTTCAATTATTTCAACCTCGTTTTCCGAATCGACAAATTCTACGGTTAGATCCATAGGTATGCAGTACTGAGGCATTTGAAGAACTGATCCTGAGCAATTTGAGTGGTGTCATTTTTATAGTCTAGAATGTTCACTTAACAGGTTGACATCTACAGGGAGTGCATACAGGCATGTTGTACTCCTAGAACCAATCCGATTGGTTCTCGAATATAAGGAGCAGCCCAATACCCCAGTAGAATGGTTATTAGAAGGAAAACGAACACAAGTATTGATAACAAGTTACCGGGGGTGAACGTGGTGTAGGAGGGGTTAGGATGTAGGTAAATATCGAAGGTGTACAACTTTGACATAGGTTAAGGAAAGGCAATCTCTGTGTAAGCAAGATATGAATAAATGGTCAGTTAAGGTCGGGCCAGCATTGGCATAAGATGTCGCGATGCAAACATTCGAATTTCCTAAGCCTTAAGCTAAGAGTAGCTATTAAAAGCGGTTGCGTAGGTTTTTTAGGCGGTTTTAAATGTATTTTGTATGAGTTGTTTTTAATTGCAAGCGTATACTCATCCCATAATCAGTGTGTTTGGTATTCCACGGAACCCTCCCGTTTTATTGCATTTCAAATATTGTGACCCCTCGTTATCTTCTGAGAATGAGCAGGAGAAAGTGAACGTGTGTACCCACGAACCCGAATCTCACCCCCTACCCTCGAGTCCTTGCTCATGACTGCTTGTGCGCGAAGGTGTGAAATATCAATTTTGTGAGTTTTGTTCAAAATGTGCAGGTTTTATTTTAGAACAGAGAAAATTATACCATTGGAAAGGGCTTGAAAAATGTTTTCCCATGACACCAAATTTTTTCTTTTTTTTTTTAGTGAGGGGGTATACTAATTACGGTATCGACGGTCATCGTCGTTTTTTGCCTTTTTCAGTGTAGTAGTGGGAAATTACGGTAGCGGAGAATGCTTCGTTTTAAGAAATTCTTAAAACTAAACTTCTTATCCTATACATAAATATTATTGGGTGACCTCTAGATATAAACCCTGAAAAGTGTTCTCAATAAGAAATTTAAAACACAAACCTTAAAGTGATCCCACTACCTAATTTTCTATACACACCCGTCTAACTTTATCGTAGACACAAACAATTTTGTATATCCTCAGCCCTGAAAAGTGATCCTATAAGTCTTATACAACTTGAACATTAAAGTGATTCTTCAGCTCATTTTTCCTAGACACACTCCTCAAAAGGAATCGTATAACATATAAGAAAAACTAGAGTATAAGACCGCAGCGGCGGTCATCGCAGCGGCAGTCTCGGCAGCGTCCAAACCGCCGCTGCGAAAACCTTCGCTACCGTAATTTCCCACTACTACACTGAAAAAGGCAAAAAACGACGATGACCGTCGATACCGTAATTAGTATACCCCCTTACTAAAAAAAAAAAAAAAAAAATTTGGTGTCATTGGAAAGCATTTTTCAAGCCCTTTCCAATGGTATAATTTTCTCTGTTCTAAAATAAAAACTGCACATTTTGAACAAAACTCACAAAATTGAAATTTCACACCTTCGCGCACAAGCAGTCATGAGCAAGGACTCGAGGGTAGGGGGTGAGATTCGGGTTCGTGGGTACAAACGTTCACTTTCTCCTGCTCATTCTCAGAAGATAACGAGGGGTCACAATATTTGAAATGCAATAAAAGGGGAGGGTTCCGTGGAATACCAAACACACTGATTATGGGATGAGTATACGCTTGCAATTAAAAACAACTCATACAAAATACATTTAAAACCGCCTAAAAAACCTACGCAA
>NW_023665695.1:900000-903147 GCF_014743375.2 Drosophila subpulchrella | reverse complement strand
AAATAAATAAATAAATAAATAAATAAATAAATAAATAAATAAATAAATAAATAAATAAATAAATAAATAAACAAATAAATAAATAAATAAATAAATAAATAAATAAATAAATAAATAAATAAATATATAAATAAATACATAAATAAATACATAATTAATTACATAAATAATTACATAAATAAATACATAAATAAATACATAAATAAATAAATACATAAATAAATACATAAATAAATACATAAATAAGTACATATAAGTACATCAATAAATACATAAATAAGTACATAAATAAATAAATAAATAAATAAATAAATAAATAAATAAATAAAAAAATAAATAAATAAATAAATAAATAAATAAATAAATAAATAAATAAATAAATAAATAAATAAATAAATAAATAAATAAATAAATAAATAAATAAACAAATAAATAAATAAATAAATAAATAAATAAATAAATATATAAATAAATAAATAAAAAAATTATTGGGCTTGACGATTTATTAGAGACTGAACTTAAAAATGCTGCACGCAGGCAGAACGATAACTTAAGGAAGAGAAGGAAAAAGAACGCACCGTTACTTTTGTGCAAAAAACCAAAGAAGAATAAGATATACAGTGGTGCATATACTAATATTTTCAACACTCCTTCTCACCGCGGTATATTTTTAGATGTGGTTCTTTTTCAGTTTAACCCTAGCGAACTTATACATTTTATGTGCTTAACTTTACTTAAATTCTTAGTTAACACATCTGAAATCATATCTTCGGTTGGTACATATTCAATATCAATGATTTTCTTCTTATATAAATCTCTTATATAGTGATACTTAATATCTATATGTTTACTTCTTGCATGAAAAGTAGCATTCTTAGCTAGACATTGAGCGCTCTGATTGTCACTGTAGATCATCAATGTTGACGCCGTCTTAAAACCCATTTCAGATATTATTTTCTGGACGTAAGCAGCCTCCTTAGCTGATTTTGAAAGCGCTACATACTCTGCCTCCGTGCTACTGAGTGCTATGATGCTCTGCTTCTTTGACTCCCACGAAAATGCTGCTCCAGCCATGAAGAACGCCCAACCGCTGAATGATTTGCGGTCAATGCTGTCTCCTGCCCAATCTGCATCGACATAGCAGTGAACAGGCATACCAGATTGAGAATAATGCAACTGCAAGCCCGAAGTTCCTTTTAGGTAGCGAAGGACTCTCTTAGCAGCCACCTCATGTTCCTTATGGGGGTCACTGCACCTCTGGTCTTGTGGTCATGGCTAAGTACAGCAATGATCCAATAAGTGATTGATACTGCTTTTGGTTAGATCTTGGGCAGTCATCCACAGTACACAGGCTCTGATAACCAACCTCTAAAGGTGTGGCATTCGGCTTACAGTCTTCCATGCCATATTCTCGTAACAGCCCGTCGATATACTGCTTATGACCAATCGTCACACTGCCCGTCTCTCCATCTCGTTCGATTTCCATGCCCAAGAAATGGTTCAGCTCTCCGCCATCTACTACATCAAATTCCTGTGTGATTTGAAGTTTAATGTTGACAAGGTCTTCTTTTCTGGAACAAGAAATAATTAGATCATCAACATATACAACAATAATGCTAAGATTTCCGCCAATTTTCTTAGTGTAAATGCATGGCTCACTAGGGCACTGGACAAAACCAATATGCTGAAGAGTACTATCCAATTTCTGGTTCCATTCCCGTCCACTCTGCTTCAGACCGTACAACGACTTGTGCAACCTCAGCACCCGTTTTGGATACGCTGTGTCTACGAATCCCTCAGGCTGCCGCATGTATACTACATCTTGTAAGTCACTGTTGAGATACGCAGCTGAGACGTCCATTTGGTGCATAAACATTTTATTTTCGACAGCCAGTGCAATCACCAATCGGATGGAAGAATACCGTGCCACGGGGGAAAATGTTTCTGTGTAATTCACTCCGTACTCCTGTCCACAACCTTTTGCGACTAAGCGAGCCTTGAATCGTTCCACGTAGCCATACTGGTCACCCTTAATGGCAAAGACCCATTTGCTCCCAATAGTCCTTTCGCCAGTAGGAAGATCAACAAGACTCCATGTCTTGCTAGACTGTAGTTGAGAATACTCCTTCTGCATCGCAGCCTTCCATTCTTCTGCATGTTCCATGCTCAGCGCCTCCTTGACTCCACTCGGCACTTGGATGTTGGCAACTCCAATAGCGTTTAGCTTATTGTATGCCTTACGTGGTCGTCCTGGCTTTCCCGTACGGATTAACTTCGGCCTCCCTGGGCCTCTCTGGACTCGATTGACGTTCTCAACTAACTTGTCTTCATCATCATTAGCCTCTGACTGTTCATCCCTTTCTGGATCTTCGTTGTTTTCATCTTGCTCACCATTTGTCTGCATATTTAATATGTTTGAGTTCTCTGTCAACTCTACGGACGATACATCCTCGTTTTTCATCATATCGTGCTCAAGGAACACAACATCCCTGGCTTCCTTGATAGTTTGCGTATCAGGATTGAAGAGCCTATATGCTTTTGCAGTTTCTGAGTAACCTACCAAGATATGCTCTATCCCTTTCTGAGAAAATTTTCCTTTCCTTGTCTTGTCTAGAACTACGGCTTTTGTACCAAAAACTTTCAGGTGGGACACTCCGGGTTTTTTCCCAAACCATGCTTCGTACGGAGTCATATCTGGTAATGTAGACGTTTCAGATCTGTTTCTCAAGTACATCGCTGTCATTATCGCTTCCCCCCAAAGTGATTTATCAGCACTGGAATGAACCATCATGCTTCTTGCCATTTCCACTAGCGTCCTATTGGCACGCTCAGCAACACCGTTTTGCTGTGGAGTATGGGTAACGGTAAGCTGCCTCTTAATCCCATGACTTATCAAAAAATTTTCAAACGCACCATTGATGTACTCTCTACCATTGTCGCTCCGTATGGCTTTAATCTGCTGTCCAGTTTGCTTCTCAGACAACAATTTAAATTCTTTGAATTTGTCGAAAACTTGATCTTTTGTTTTTAGCATATACACCGATACGTAGCGCGTCTTGTCGTCGATAAATGTAGCAAAATATCGCGCTCCTCCTTTAGAAACAGTACTCATAGGACCGCATACGTCCGTGTGAATCAGACCCAACA
>NW_023665695.1:885000-887500 GCF_014743375.2 Drosophila subpulchrella | reverse complement strand
CATTCAAGAAGCTTTTAAACAGGTTATGAACACTACTACAAAAATTGTAAGAGCAGTAATTAAATTACAGGACATAAAAACTTACGCTGAATTTAAAGAAATTATTGTTAGCAACCACGAAAAACTGTTGCACCCAGGAATTGAAAAAATGGTAAGGCTTTTCAAAGAAACCTATTATTATCCCGACTACCAGAATTTAATTCAGAATTTAATTAATGAGTGTAATGTTTGTAACCAAGCAAAAACCGAACATAGAAAAACATCGCTTTTATTAAAAACAACTCCAGAAACAGAATTTTGTAGGGAAATTTACGTCGCAGATATTTACACGATCAAAAATCAAAATTACCTAACTTGTATTGATTTATACTCAAAATTTGGAAGCGCGATTGAATTAAACGGAAAGGACTGGATGGAAGTTAAAAGAGGACTTTTTCGAATATTCAATTCAATGGGAAAACCCAGAACCTTGAAAACAGATAGGGATAGTGCTTTTATGAGTATAGCGCTTAAAAATTGGCTGGACACAGGAAACGTAAATATTCAGATAACAACAAGTAAAAATGGAGTATCAGATGTAGAAAGATTACACAAAACAATTAACGAAAAAATACGTGTGATCGAGACCAGCGACAATCCGGAAAATAAACTTATGAAAATGGAAGTAATACTGTATACTTACAATCATAAAATAAAACACAATGCAACAGGTAGAACCCCAGCTGATATTTTATTTATGCAGGTACCCCTGCATATAATAGCCAAATTATAAAAGAAGCTAAAATAGAACAACTTAATAAAAAACGACAACATTTTGAGGTAAATACCAAATTTAGAAAGGCTCCCATAATTCACGGGAAATTACACAATCCTTATAAAAAGACAGGATATATAGAACAAATAGATAATGATCATTTTGAGGAAACTAACAGAGGTCGAAAAATAAAACATTACAAAACAAACTTCCAGAGACAAAAGAAAGTTAATAAAAGTAAATATTTGCAGGAGGACCCAGATCAAGACCCAGCGCTTTGACTTTCATCTTTCTGACATCAATGTTAATAATAATGATGCCAATGGGTAACAACCAATTTATAGAAATTAACCCTATAAAATCATACAATGGCTATTTATTATTTATGAACGACACAATCAACATCCCAGAAAGTTTTGAATGCCATTGCATCACAATTAATATTACAAAAACGGAAGAAACTTACAAAAACTTGCTATCACAAGCGTTTGGCTTTAAGGAAATAATACAGATTAAATATTTAACGGAAAAACTACAAAGAGAAATGAATGGGTTAAAAATTGTTAAAAGAAACAAAAGAGGATTAGCTAATTTTGTAGGAACAGCTTACAAATATCTTTTTGGAACATTAGATAATAATGATAAAGAAGAATTAGAAGAAAAAATCATTGTAATAGCTCAAAACAGTGTACAGGTAAACGAACTAAATAATATAATCGATACAGTTAACAAAGGCATCGATATAATAAACAAGCATCTCGAATACAACGAAAACGAAAAAATACTTGAATTATTGATTTTTAATTTAGAACATTTCGCAGAATACATTGAAGACCTGGAAATGGGAATGCAGTTAGCAAGATTAGGAATATTCAATCCAAAGTTATTAAAACACGACTACTTGACAAACATTAATTCTGAGATACTTCTGAACATAAAAACCTCAACTTGGGTTAGGTCAGATTCAAACGAAATTTTAATTATATCCCACATACCCAGAGAAATAAAGAAACTTCCCGTATACGAAATATTACCTTATCCAGATGAAAATAATAAAATATTACAAGATAACACCCAAAACAAATATTACGTATACAGAAATAGTTTGTATAACAAAGAAACAAAAAAACCTGTTACCAACACATGTCTTTTAGGTCTTGTTAATCAAACAAATACTAGTTGCAGGTTCACAAAAACGCTATTAACTACCCAAATTAATTATGTCGAACCAAATATCATAGTTACATGGAATTTGTCAAAAACTATACTAAATCAAAATTGTATTAAAAATGAAATTGTAATTGAAGGAAACAATATGATCAAAATACACAATTGCTCAATTGCAATTAACGATTTATCCATAAGCAATTATAATTCTGACTACACACAAAGCATATACACAAGAAATAATGTCACCAAATTAGACCCAATATCATACATCCAAGCAAAAGAAATATTTTTTGAACAAAATAAAGAAAACCAGATTTACAAAATAATTGTAATTGTAACACTGGGTCTCTTAATATTAAGTGTATCACTGTACCTACTTTATAAATTTAAGGAAATACCTAAAAGAATACTTATAAAATACAATAACACAAAAGGTGACGACCCAACAATAGAAACACAAGAGTTACAAGAAATACCACAACTATACCCCAAAATCACATAAATAACCATACGATTTTGTATAAGTGATGGGGGAATGACGTGTCTGCACTGCGATTTCTCAACGGCCACCAGTTC
>NW_023665695.1:875000-877500 GCF_014743375.2 Drosophila subpulchrella | reverse complement strand
AGTCATATTCTCCTAACCTTATCTTCCATCTTTGCAGTTTCATATTAGGTTCTTTGATATTGTTTAGCCAGACTAACGGCTTATGGTCACTTAATATCTCAAATCTTCTTCCGAATAAATAGGGTCTTAAGGTTTTTGTTGCCCATACTATAGCTAATAATTCTTTTTCAATTGTACTATAGTTTTCTTCATGTGCATTTAGAGTCCTACTAATGTAACTGATTGGTTTGTTATCCTGAGAAAGGACTGCTCCTAATGCAAAGTTGCTAGCATCAGTAGTTAATTGAAACCTTTTTCCAAAATCTGGACAAATCAGTATGGGATCGTTTATGATAAGTTGTTTTAATTTATTGAATGCTGCAATAAATGTATCATCTTTGAATGTCACTTTAGAACCAGCTTTTAAACATTTAGTTAAAGGTTTTGAAATGTCTGCGAAGTTTGGAATGAATTTTCTGTAATAACCGCAAAGGCCAAGAAATGATTTTATTTCTTTTTGAGTTTTGGGAATTGGAAATTTATTGATTGCCTTAACCTTTTCTGGATTTGGCATTACACCGTTTGGTCCACCTATGTGTCCCAAAAATTCTGTTTCTTTTTTCAAAAATTCACATTTGTCTAGTTGTAATTTTAGATTAGCGTTTTTAAGTTTTTCGAAAACAATTTTTAATGAAGTAAGGTGTTTGTCAAGAGACGTAGAGAAAACAATTATATCGTCCAAGTATACAAGGCAATGCTTGTTTATTAATTCACGAAGGACATTGTTCATGCATCGCTGAAAAGTTGCAGGTGCATTTTTTAATCCAAATGGCATTCGTGTGTACTTGTAGTGTCCGTTCTTTGTGGAAAACGCTGTTTTGTTTATGGAATTTTGGTCCATTTCGATCTGGTGGAAACCTTTAGCCAAATCAATGGTGGTAAAATATTGACACCGTCCTAGCTTGCCTAGTATTTCGTCCATATTGGGAATGGGAAATTTATCACTAATAGTGATCTCATTTAAGCCCCTATAGTCTACTACAAGTCTAAATTTTTGTTTACCTGAAGCATCTTCTTTTTTTGGTACTATCCACAATGGACTGCAATAAGGTGATTGGCTGTGCCTAATTATTCCTTGCTTTAACATATCCTGTATTTGAGACTCAACTTCTTTTTCAAATGAAAAAGGATACCCATACGGTTTTTTATAAATTGGATTTTCATGATGAGTTTTTATTTCATGCTTAACAACATTCGTAAAGGTCAAATTTTCACCATTACGATATTGAATGCATTTATATTGGTTAATTAATTTTAATAATTTAACTTTTTCTTCTTCATTTAAGTGTTCTAAGCGATAACTTTTTCCCTCTGCTAATTCATTTTGAACAGCATAATTTATTTCACAGTATAGTTTTTAGATTTTAGCAATGCCTCAAAATCATTTATTTGTGTTGGATTTTTCAAACTAATGTTTTTGTGTAAAACAATGCGGCCACTAATAGTAGTGCGACTATTTAAATAATCAATATTTGCCTGGTTTGCCTCTAGTAACTTTCGCCCTAGTAGTATGTCATAATTGGAAGAAAAGTCGTGAATATAAAATATTTGTTCTTGAGTAAATAAACTATTAGGTGCAACTTTTACAAATTCATTTAGTTCATAATGACCTGTCATAGTGCGTATAATTGTCGGATCTTTATGTATGCTCCCGTTGAGAAAATTCTTTTTCATTAAGTTAATTGATGAACCGGTATCGACGAGGCAACGATAATTATGATTATTTATAGTTATTTCTATGTATGTAATTGGTCCGAGGCTTGCATTGGAAAATTTTCATTTTCATTATAAACATCTTCTTTGTACTCCTTATTTTGTTGATAATTTTCGTCTACTTGCATTCTTTATTGTCCACTATTACTGTCTCTGACTCTCTTTTGTGATTGGTTGGGTACTGAGCCCGATCGTCCACTTGGCTGTTGGCTTTGATTCATTGTATTATTTTGCTGTCCCTGAATTAAATTTCTTCGAAACTCTTGGTAACTTCCCCTATTTTGGTCAAAAGTATTATTTCTGTTATTCGATTGGAACCTATAATTTTGTGGAACCATTCTTTGGGGTTGGTTGGGGTGTGGTTGAATTGAAAGAGCTGGGCCAGGATTAATTTTTTGGGTGTTGTACAAATTAGTGTAAGGGTAGGGGTTACGTGTATAATTTGTTTGTTGATGCTTTTGAATTTTATTAACATTGTTGTTATAATGTTTTAAATTTTCATTTTCTTCGTATAACCCTTCTTGCTGAGCCGCTTGTTTCAGTTTAAGTACTGTTGATATATCGCTTCTTGCTAATGTCATAAAAATTCTATCAGGTAATTTTCGTTGTATTAGGTTCTTTGTTGTCCTAAACATTGCTTCTGTGTACAATATTAATTCATTTGGATTTCCCTCAAGTTCTAATTTGTTGCTTATAACTAACTGCTTAAGCTCGATCTCGTTACAAAATTTTCTTAGATTACCTTGAA
>NW_023665695.1:867500-870000 GCF_014743375.2 Drosophila subpulchrella | reverse complement strand
AACAATGCGCGTATACTAATACATGAGCAAAGAGATCGACTAGATAAAAATCGTTGGTCTGAAGTATCAAAACTTCTAACCAGACTTCGATCAAACCTAATAACTATAAAAGAAAGGTATAACTTAAATATTTCAATACCGACCATTCTGAACACCCCTTTGAAAGTAGAAACTGGGGACAAATTGGAATCATCAGATCCACCAGAAGTCGACTCAGTACAGGTAGAAGAATCTGAATTTGACAGCCCAGAAGTAGAAGAGAAAGATTTAAATAATCTCACAATTCCAGCTGTACTTTTTCAATCTGAATTATCAGATCAGGAAACAATTGAATCCGACTGCGAAATCGAACAACACCAAATAAGAGCAATGACGGACGAAACTGTTGCCCAACGGGCATATATTAAGGATATAGCAAATGCTCTGAATTCAACGGACAAAAAATCAACATTCAAAGATTCATAACAGCCTTAAAATTAGTAAACCTAACCAAAGGCACATTTGAAGAAATAGCAGTTGAAGTCATAAAATCAAAAATAGTTGGCTCAACCTTGTACAAAGTTCAAAACGAATCCACTATAAATCCACTATGTAGTAAAAGCAAAAATGGCTAAAACTACTCAAAAAGGAAAAACAGCTGAAAAATTCACAACTGAAGTTGACAATTTACGAAAGCTACTCGAAGCTTCGTATATTGATGAAGGATTACCCGCTGAACATGCGGACAAATTCAGCACCAAGGAGGCTATAAAATTGTGAATAAAATTGTGGTCAAAAATTGTGAGCATGGCCGACTCAAAACAATACTTGAGGCAGGCAACTTCTCATCAATGAATGAGGCTGTCACCAAATATATACAGTGTAGTACGGAAATGACGGGTAATGCAAACGCAATACTATTTGCCAGAAAAGGACCGGCCTATAGAGGTAACAACTTCAGAAGTAACTACCGTGGTAGAGGTAGAGGAAATGGTCGTGGTAACTACCAAAATAATGGGTATTACCAATATAACAGCTACAACAGAAATAGCGGTTACAACCAAAATAATGGTTTTAATCGAAACTATAATAACCAGACCAATAACTGTAGTAGAGGTCGTGGAAATTATAGACAAAACAATAATAACCAAAATACAGGCAATTACGGCAACACACAACACAACAATAATGTCCGCTTTACCCAGCCAGTTTCGGGAAACTCGCAGACCCCTTTAGATACAATAAATTAAAAATACCAACGGTATATACCATAAACCTCAATCTCAATATCTTCGTACCATTTATTAATTCAGAAACAGGAAGGCAGCTTACGTTCCTTGTGGATACGGGAGCAAATATTTCACTTTTAAAAGAAAATGCAGATACCTTTAGCAACATACAAATAAAAAATACAATAAATATTCAAGAAATAGGCGAAGGAATCATAAAATCCAAAGGACTTGCACCAGTAGAACTCCAAACAGACAAATATATAATTCCATACAATTTTCATATAGTAAATAAAGATTTTGCGATTCCATGTGATGGAATAATAGGAATAGATTTTATAAAAGAATTAAACTGTCAAATAGATCTTAACCCTACAGAGGATTGGTTTATAATAAGACCAAATAATATAGACATTCATATTTATATCCCAATAACATATACTTCTGGTAATAATACAATTCTACTACCAGCCAGATCTCAAGTAGTACGAAAAATCAAAGTAATGTCCGATACTGATACTATATTAATACCAAATCAGGAGATTCAACCTGGTATTTACGTTGCAAATACTATCACATCAAAAGAGAATACATTTGTCCGATTACTCAACACAACCAGTACTGATCAATTGGTTAGTATAACAAATTTAAAATGTGAACCAATTTCCGATTATAATGTAATTCAAAACACTTCAAGTAATAGGGAGCAAAACATCATAGAAGAACTGAAGAAAAATTTTCCAATTCAATTTAAACAACAATTAACGGAACTATGTGGAAAATATACTGACGTTTTCGGTCTTGAAACCGAATCAATAACAACAAACAATTTTTACGAGCAGAAACTGAGATTGAAGGACGATGAACCGATCTATATAAAAAAATTATCGAAGCCCGCACAGCCAAGTTGAGGAAATTCAAAAACAAGTAGGAAAATTAATCAAAGACAATATAGTCGAGCCATCTGTATCAGAATACAACAGCCCACTTCTACTTGTCCCAAAGAAAACCCTTCCGGGTTCAAACGAAAAGAAATGGCGACTAGTAGTTGACTATCGTCAAATCAACAAAAAACTTCTGTCTGATAAATTTCCACTCCCAAGAATTTCTCATGCCTTGATTTAATGTCAGGTTTCCATCAAATCGAACTAGAAGCAAATTCAAGAAACATAACGTCGTTTTCAACGAGCAATGGCTCATATCGTTTTACGCGATTACCTTTCGGCTTAAAAATAGCCCCAAATTCATTTCAGAGAATGATGACTATTGCATTTTCTGGACTTGAAGCTTCT